>NC_057807.1:570003102-570004557 GCF_018294505.1 Triticum aestivum
TGTGTGTGTGTGTGTGTGGGTGTGTGTGTTGCGGGGTCCTCTGTGGCGGATGTAATTCAAGTGTGCATCGCTTCATCATAGAGAGGTGATGTGTATGGCAGAGGCCACCAACGATGGGGTGTGAGAGAGAAAATGCCCGTAGAGAGGGAAGAGAAGGTGTGTGCGCGTGAGAGGAGTCGACATCGAGAGAACGTGTTTGTTCGAGAGACACTGAGGAAGATTACTATATATCGATGGTGCATGTAGGCGGGAATTAAACAAAGAGATGGTCTTATTGGTTTCGGGGATATAGGGGAAGAGTGAGAGGCGGGGGATGGGGGGTAGCTAGAAGGATATTGTTAAGTGTGAGTGTGTGTTTTACCCATCCAGGCGGAAGTTATGTGCACAAAAGAGGAGAACAGTTCGATGTGGCGTTAGGATTGAGGGTAATTAACTATGTATGGAGACATAGAGACCTTGAACGTGCATGTGTGAGAGGTATACATATATACCTGGGATGTGTGTGTGTGCGCGAGCGCATGATCGAGATAAAAGAAAGAAGACATAAGCGATAAGATCAACGACATGGGAGAGATGGATCGGTTTGACAATATGCATGCATGTGAGAATGCAGGGAAGAAGGCCCGACAGTTGAGCATGTGTTTTTGTCTTTAAGAGATAGTGGCGTGGCCTGGAGCATGCATCTATGGCGAGCAGAGGGAGTGAGGCGCAACGATTGTGCAAAACAGATCAACCTATAAATTCATATGTATGGAGAGACATATATAGTGTGGGTGATAGGAAACAAGACTCCGTGCGAGAAAGAAACGTTGACGAAGAAACTATAGATAGATACAGAGATGGAGATGCTAGCTAGAGGGACATCCGCTAGTTTGGGTGTTGGAGATGACCGTCAGGTGGTTCAAAAGGTGAAGTTATATATGTGTGTGAGAGAGACTTGACTGCATGTAGAGATAAACATATGTAGTGTGCGTGATAGGAATCAAGAGTGAGGGTGAGAAAGTAGGTTGATGGAGAAATAGATAAATAGAAAGATAAAGATGCTAGCTAGTGTGCGTTAGAGATAGGAGTCAAGTGGATTAGAAGGCTGGGTTATGTGTGTGGGTGTGAGAGAGATAGAGAGAGGGTGCATGTGAGTCACATACAAACAGATATCATAGAGAAATGAGATCCGGAGAGACGGAGTTTTGTGTCTGCGAGAGAGAAAGATATTTCACAACGAGAGTGATAGCTAGAGAGACATATGAGGGAACGCAAGATATCTCTAGGGAGAGAGGGTATGTGTGAGCGACATACAAGAGAACAATGGAGAAATATGAGACCCTGGGAGACATAGTTTGTGTTTGTGTGTGAGAAACAAATATTGAAGAGGAAGAGTCCTAGGTTCTCATATCTAAGGAGCGAAAGACATCTCTGTATGAGAGGTGTGCGAGTGGCACACATGGGAATAGTAGA